>NW_024465102.1:0-14857 GCF_017591425.1 Ochotona curzoniae | reverse complement strand
GGGTCCGTGCAGTAGATTGTGGAGGACATGAGGGGGTGAAGAGTGTTCCATTGCAGGCAGGGCCGCAAGGAATTTCCCGCTGTTCACCCGGCGGATGTTCTACAAAAACAACCACCTAATGCTAGATCCACCGTCGAGGAAGAGAGTGCAGTGGGGGGGGGGGGGGGAGGGGGGCGGGGAGGGGGGGGGCGGGTGGGGGGGGAGGGGGGGGGGGGGGGCGGGGGCGGGAAAACTCTATCGGAAGAATTCTAATTCATCCGACATTTTTGCATCTTAGGCTGGGCGAGGTTAACCTTTTGCTCAAGAATGAACGTGGAGGGTCTATGCTTGCATAGGGGGCCCTGTTGGTATTGAAGTAGTTTGAGTATCTGTCACCATTGAAAATAATGCTTAATCAAGGGACCTGTATTTAGGCTTTCATTCTTTCCCGCCCCCCCCCCACTTTTTTTCACTTGACCTTTAAGTTCTCCTTTTCTCTTTTGTGATACAAGATTGAGTTGTAGGATAAGAATCCAGCAGGAACTTCTATTGTTTCTAAGTATAACTAATGCAAATTTATCCTTAGAAATACCATGTTGATCATACGAGGGTAAAAAGTCTGAGCCAGAATTTGACTGAGTTTTTATATTCAGGGTGGGGGGGAGGGGAGGGGGATGCGGACAGCTTTAATAGGGTTGGGTCAAGGTTTGGGGTATAAGTGAAGTTAAGTTTTTTGGGAAGTATAGTTTACTTGAAAGAGTGTTTGGGGGGGGTTGGGCGGGGACTGGCATAATGAAAAAAATGTTAATAGTGTATGAACTCAGCTGGAGCTGACTCACGGAAAATGGCGGCCCAACGTAAGGGCTCGATCGAAGGTAAGGTCTTTCTTTCTCTTTGCGGCGTGGATAGGACTTCACACCCAGGTGCTGCAGGCCTCTGACAGAAGGTCAGGTTAGAGGGGTGAAATAGTTCGAACTTATATTGAGAAGCTTTGGTACCCTCCTGTGCTGTAAAAAATGGGCCAGAGCGATCTTAGTGAAAAGAAGTTTATATATGCTTAAAAATTAAACATACCTTACATTGGAAGGGCAAAAAATTAAAATTAGGCAAGAATGCACTTATTAGAAATTTATACAGTTTGTACAAAAAGTTAGCCCATGGTTCATTGAGCAGGGCACTTTAGAAATTAAACACATGGGACCAGTAGGAAATAAATATGACAAGATGTTATATGGAGTAATGGACCGAGAGGCATGCCATCCTCGGCGTATGCCCCATTTGGTAACGTTTACGGCAATCACTAGATGTGGACCAGATCCTTATCCCACGCCTCAGACTCAGCGGGGAGAACAGTACTTCGCTTCTTGATCCTCAAAGGGTGGTTTTTAGGCCGTTAGTTATAGCTCAATGGAAAGTGACTGTCCTGAAGATAAAGTAAAATATTGTTAAAACTAATATGGAAGTTTCTACAGATGAGGAAAGAAAGATTTTTTAAAAACCAGAAATATTCAGATCAGGAGATAGAGATTGTGAAAAGGGGCAAATGGCTGAGTTACATGATAAGACCTTCACTATAAGGGCGTTGTGAGCCCCTTCCAGCAAGACCAGATCCAGCAAAGGTTTGGCTTTAGGAGGGGCAATGCAGGACAGGCGCATAAGGAATGGGTGATGGGTGGTAGTGGTTGGGGTGGAGGGGGGGGGTGGTTGGTGGGGTGGGTTGGTTGGGGTGGGGGGGGGGGGGGGGGGGGGGTGGGGGGGGGGGGGGGGGGGGGGGGGGGGGGGGTGGGGGGGGGGGGGTGGGGTGGGGTGGGGGGTGTGGGGGGGGGGGGGGGTGGGGGGGGGGGGGGGGGTGGGGGTGGGGGGTGGGGGGGGGGGGGGGTGGGTGGGTGGGGGGGGGGGGGTGGGGGGGGGTGGGGGGGGGGGGGTGGGGGGGTGTGGGGGGTGTGGGGTGTGGTGGGGTGGGGGTTGTGGGTGGGTGTTGGTGAGTTGGATGTGGTTTGGATGGGTGAGGGGTGGGGGGGGATTTAAGGAAGGGTAAGGTGTCTGGAGGGGTGGGATGGGATGATTGAGAGGGGAGGGGGTTTAAGTAGAGGAAGTTGGTTAACTTACAGCTTATCTCCTCCCTGGCACTAGGAGCATGGAGATGCCTGCCATCTCCAGATCAAAAGTCTTCAAATTTTGTAAATGTTAAGCAGAAGCCTGAGGAGCCTTTTGAAGAGTTTGTAGCTAGACTCACCGAGGCAGTGAGCCGGACAGTAATTAACAATACAGCTACAGGTCTCATAGTTAAACAGCTAGCTTTTGAAAATGCTACTCCAACTTGCCAGACCTTAATTCAGCCAGTGAGAAGGACAGGAGATTTGTCAGACTATGTTCGAGCTTGTGCTGAAGTAACTCCATCTTACATACAAGGGTTAACTATTGCTGCAGCTCTTCAAGGTCAAACTGCCACTCAGATTTTAAAGAACATAAGAGGCAATCAAAGAAATAGAAAAAGAAACAATTGCTATTCTTGTGGTGGAGTAGGGCATTTCAGCCACAGCTGTCCTGCCAGAAACTCATCCCAAAATTTCAAACAGGACACTCCTAAACCCAATTTAAATATTCCTCGCACTGTCTGTCCACGGTGTGAGAAGGGATTTCATTGGCAAAAAGCTTGTCAGTCTAAATTCCACAAGAATGGAACAGTTCTATTGCCTCACAGTGGATCTAAATTGAGTAATCAGTCTGTACAGGGTCAGATGCAGGGAAACGGGAGGCGGACCCTGTCCTGGGCCCCCCAAGTAATGGGGTCATGTATGGATATTGTCTCTGAAAGGTACAAAACTAAAATATTGAGTGCTGCATTAAGCAATGGGTTAAAGCAAAATAGATTTAACTGTCATGCTAAATGTTTTAATGGTGGGAAGCCCAGACACCTTCCAAAATCATGCCGAGCAGCAGCATCTCTTTTAGCTCAAAAATGTGGCACTAATACTGCTAAGGATCAATGCCCTAAGATAAATTCTAAATGTCACAGAGGTGTACATTGGGCAAAAGTATGTAAATGTAAATCTAAAATTCATCATGATGGCCAGCAGCTGTGGTCAGGAAACTCCTGGCGGGGCCAGTCTCGGGGCCCTAAACAATCAGAGATTTAAAAGACAGCAATATTTTACCCAAGCTGTGCCTATAGAAGAGTAACAGACTTAAAACCTGATATTGATTGTGGAAATGCTAATTAAAAGTTGGTATCTTCCTTGGCAACTAATTATACTACCTGCTGTTCATATCCCAACTGGATGTTTGTGACAACAAGGGCCTTTAGAGTGGCTGCATCTCCTTTCCATGTATAAAAAGGTTATTACTCCTTATTGTGCTTTGGTCTCCACCTTAATTATTAAGAGATATCATAGGAATAGGAGCCTTTTTGCAAAGATGTAAATTAAATAATTGTTCCTTATAGCTTTTAACAGCTTAGTTATCTAATATCCAAGGATGAGGCCTGACAAATAGCACTCTTCACCCTTGTAGGTACAATTTGATACCATTTAGCTAAAAATCTCCTTCTTGTTAGGTCATCCAGTTATATTTCAAAAGATTTGTTCCTTAACTTTTTCCTTAACCTGCTTCTTTAGTCTTTACAGATGGGTCATCTAACAAAATAGTTTCTCTAATCAGATTTTGAAGATATCCTTACTGGCCAATGGAAAGGACCCAATTTCCTCTTAAAATTTGGAGGAGGGAGTGCTTTCATTTTTCCATAGGTCATGGACTTGCTCACATGGATTCCAGATTGACTGATTAGGCATCCTTGTCCAGTTTACATTTTCCACCCGCCTGCCATTTCGCAGCAGCAAGCATCCTCTACAGAAGTTCCTCCTCCTGCCCAGCAATTTTAGGGTTAAACTCTCTTCTCTCCAGCAGGTACAATCTCTCCCTGATCTCCTCCCCTTCCACTCTGTTAGGATACTCAGCCCACAGGTGCAGTTTCTCCAGCACGTTTTACTTTTTTTTTTCCTTTGTCAAGCCTGGTACCCCCAATCTTTTTTAGCCAAGAGCAGAGTGGTAGGAGATAAACTAAACTGGGTCCACAGAAGAATACCTAACCTCTTGTACTTTATAAAACAATGTTTTTTTTCATAATTAACATCTCTCTTTTAACTCTATTAAGTTTTTATCTTGAATTTTTGAATTTTATGAATATAACTCTTAGGGTATTGTTTAAGGCATTCCTTTAAACATGTAACATTTACACCAAACATAAACTGGAATCAAAGCAACATCTAATCCACTGTTAAACTTTTTCCAGGTATGGGATGCACCTATGCTTTTATCTGCTAGTCTTTATATTTAGATATATCTTCTTTAAAAACTGTTTGCAGCAGTTTCTAAAATGTCCATCATTGCTTTATGGAATTAAAATCTGATCTTCTGTTATAACAATAACAACAAAGTTTTAAAAGCACATATTATTATAACATCTCCTCTTAATTGTTTTTTTTTTTAATCTAATTAACGATTAAATCTTTCTAGTTGGCTCCAGTGAACTCCAGACCTGGCTTTGTTGAAGTGTCTCAGAATATAAGATTCTATGTTGAAGTGATCTTTGTGTTTTCTGCCTTTCAGTATGTTCACTTCGCTTAAGATTGATAAAAGTTATGTACTTATTTATAGATATTTAAAGTGGTCACTTAATGCCAATAATTACATCTCATCTATATTGTGTTTTATAAAGAGATTCTATTTCAATTAGATATTATAAATCTTGACATCCTTGATATACATTTTAAAAATTTGAAAGTTTTATTTAGTAGATACCACTGAGTAGGCATTTGGATTGTATTAAAGATACTGTGAGATGCTAAGTGGAACATAATTCTGTCATATCAAAATACTATTACTACAAAATTTTTTTTTACAGAAGACTAATTCAAATTTCTGCATTTCCAAAAGTTCCAGGACAGGTAATGCTTAACAACAAAAAAGCCAGAAAAGGATAAATGTTTACAGTTTTGTAAATATGTCTAGGCTATTGACTGCATACCTCTTGGGTTAATTTATATTGCTAAGATAACTAAAATCAGGGTCTTCAATAATGACCAATTTTTTTCTCTCAGGGTTTTAACTCAGAGTTATCATTGGTGACTTTTCACTTACTAATTTTAATGGGTACTGCCATCACCAAGCTTGGTTTATAAAGGCGCCTTAATAATTCTAAATTTATCTGACATGATTTTTCTTGCACTCTGCAGCATTTTGGAGGCCTCAGTCAGAGGGAAGTAGCCATCCTGTGTTCTGGAGCCTGGCTCTGGAGCCTGGGGAGGCCACCGTGATGATTTACACGGCCCCACTGCCAGTCCTGGCTTCCTGGCTCACAGGATTTGCACTGACCTCTGCCTATATACAGTTACATCATCATCCAAATTTGCTTGTTTTGAGTACTCATCTAGGACTCAAGAGAGCTGGATACAACACAACTTCTTGAGTCAGGGTCCATATGAGACCCTCATTAGCTATTTAAAATTGAATGAGTGTGGTGGCCACCTATGTCTGTCTTGCTGTATGTCTTTCTGTTAAAATTGTTTGAAATTATACTCTTACAGTCCTCTATAGTAAAAAAAAAAAAAAATAGGGGGGGAGTGAATGTGTGTGTGTTTTACTGTCTGGTCTCAATGTTCCTTGAGATCAGATGAGAAACCATCTGAATAACCATGCAAACTTATTATACTACAAACAACAGGTTATTCTAACCAATTTATAATTTCAAAATGTCTAAGATCTTAGATCATTACTGAAACTGTTTTATTGCTTTTTCCTAAATTAAGGTTGCTTTTGGCTCACATAATTTAAGCCTCAGACTATCATTGAAAATGTTTTAAGTCATTCGTACGTTTGTGCTCAAGTTAACTTAATAACCAGGTTACTCATGGTATATTTTAACTGCCTTTTCAATGTACTATTTAAGCCAGTATCTTTATTTTAAAATTTATTTTCTAAAACTGTTTTTTAATAGTTTTCACCTGATGCTGTTACTAAGCGTGATTAGCTTTCTCTTCACTTCTCTTCTACTTCCTCTCTAAAAATTCAAAATGCCTCTCAGAATATACAGGTAGATCTCCAGAATTTATATAGATATGGCTAACTTATAAACCTGACATCCCAAAGACTGCCTTTACAGCCTACTTGCCCAGAGGCCCAGAGGAAGAGTAGTGAGCTAGGTACCAGGAGGAACCCTGGTGCTATCTGCTTGCCTCTGGCCAAAACAACAGAAAGAGTTTCACTAGCCTCAGTGCTACCCTTGCTGAGGTCAATGGACACTTCCACCTGGAACTGTTTTAAAGGCCAAGTATGCGCAGAAGATCAACACCTGCCACAAGGACACGTCACGTGTACATCTGCTGACCACCTCAACCACCGAAGACATCCCCGCACAGGACTCAAGCTACTTCCAAAAGGACTGCTGATAAGTAACATTCCTCCCTTACAAGATGGAGCCTTAAGCTCCCTCTCGCTTTTCTGAGATGACTCTGTATACACTGTAACTTGTACAAAGTGTGTTGTCACTAATTGTCTTAATTGTTCCCTGAAACCTGGTACTTTTGGTGTCTTGAGAAGACCCTCATATGTAATGTTACCTGTAAATTTGACTGAACCATGGTATGACGATGTTGATCTTTATGCTTTGGAATTGTTTTCAACGACTTTGTCCATCCTTTGTATGTTATGTTTGGGTCTCACTGCATTTGTTACCCTAATTGGACCTCTTACAGCTGGTGCAATAAGTACATAGGAAAGTATTGAGCAATTTAGAGGTCAAGATTGGTGCATTAGAAGAAGCAGATATTTATATTGGCAATGAAACTTAACGTTTAAAAACCAGATTTGGTACCACTTGCCATAGTATTTATAAATGGATTTGTGTCACTCCTCTCCCTTATAATGACTCACATGTCTCTTGGAGTGATGTTAAAACACATCTCCAAGGTGTATGGAATGACACATCTACTATCCTTAGCATTCAGGAATTACATGCTCAGATTTCTGCCATCTCTCACTCTTGCCTTCAGGCTCTCTCTGCTGGAAGTGTTACTAATCAATTCTTACAATCTCTTTCATCTTTCATTTCTGATAAGACCTCCTACTCATTTTTTATAAATTTAGGAATAACACTAATTGTTCTCCTTTTTGTATTGTTTTTTGGCCCAGTCATCTTCCGACGTTTGAGCTCCATGATTCAAGCCACTCGCAGAGAACTCCACACCCTCCAACTTAATAATAAGAGAGGGGGAGTTGCTGGGGTCCGTGCAGTAGATGTGGAGGACGTGAGGGGGTGGAGAGTGTTCCATTGCAGGCAGGGCCGCAAGGAATTTCCCGCTGTTCACCCGGCGGATGTCTCTACAACCACCTGAATGCAGCTCCACCTTCTTTTGCATGGACACTGGACCACACTGCGGAAGAATTCTAATTCATCCTGACATTTGCTACAGCGAGGTTAACCTTTTGCTCAGCCTGAACTTGGAGGTCAATGTCTTGCAAATGGGGCCTTTTGTCATTCCTATTATCTTAACTGTCCCCATTGAACCTATGCTAATCAAGGGACCTGTATTTAGGCTTTCATTCTTTCCTTGACCTTTAAGTTCTCCTTTTCTTTGTGATACAAGATTGAGTTGTAGGATAAGAATCCTAGCAGGAACTTCTATTGTTTCTAAGTAAAACTAATGGCAGAATTATCCTTAGAAATATCCATTTGTTCATGACGTAAAAAGTCTGAGCCAGAATTTGACTGATTTTGTATAAATAAAGCGGACAGCTTTCCTGCATTGTCCATTATGATCATGAAGTCCTAGTGGTCCGTCTCTTTCTTTCCTCTTTACGCCTCATCCACGCACCCTTCACGAGTTCCGAACTCAGCTGGAGCTGGACTCCGGCACTTTTCCTTAATGAAGAAACAAAATGAAACCTGTGTGAATTGTACTTTGTTTTTTTTTTTTTTTTTAAGATTTATTTGTATGCTTTACTATGAGCATTGCAAATGTTTTTGCTTTTACAGTTAAGTTTGATCAATAAACAGCACATTCAAATTCTATATTGAAATTACTCTTCTAGTGTACTTTCAGAATAAGAAATCAGCCTAGCCTGTGAAAATCCATCAATTACTAAATCATCACAAATTTATTTTTCTCCTGGTGGTCAGTTAAGTATCTGTAATTCTTAGATAACTTATTTGAAGATCTCTAAGCTTCTGGTACTCACATATTTACGGCAATGATGTCCAAATAAAGATGCAGAGAAAGCAAGTGATAAAGCAAATGATAAAGAGATTGGCCTGAGGCCCTCCCACAGTGGCCGGAGGTAATGGCCGATACTTCTCGTGGGGAATTGATATGCTAATAGCACCCCTATCCCTTGGAAGAGATGGGCTCTTGTGAGTTCAAGACATGGTGGGGAAATTCTCTTTTACTCGGGGACCCAGAATACCTTCTGGGGGGCAGAATGAGAGAGGAGTTAGAGTGGGTAGTGAATTGTACTTTGAAAGTTGTGTTCCTGGGTCTGGAAAAGCTGCCGTGCAGATCTAGACAATTCTAGGTCTGAATGAAGGTACCAAGCTCCCAACCAGTATGTCAATACTGGGGTTGAAGTTTTACTATTCAAGCTTTCTAAACATTGAATCCTTAGCTTCCTGTTCTTATGTAACCACACAGCTCTCCAGATTTGTACAATCAGATACCCGAGTCAGCTGGCTCCACATGCACGGTTCCTATCAACCATGGATCAAAACGACTTGGGCTACAAGGGAAACAGCATTGTAGCACACTGGATAATACCACTGTCTGCAATACCAGCATCCGATTTATATGCTGGTTCAAGCCCCATCTGCTCCGTTTCTGATCCAGTTGCCAGCTAATGCACCTAGGAGAGCCATGGAAATGGCCCAAGTACTTGAACTGCTGCCACCCACGTGGGAAACCCAGATGAGCTCCCAGCCTTAGCTGCTTCATTCTAATGTGGACTGCCTTACCAATAAGTAAATATATTTAGGAAAAACACATCTGTACCGAACAAGTAGAGACTTTCTTCTTATCATCTGTTAACACAGCACATGAACTATTCAGATGGCATTTACACTATATTAGGTGTAAGTCATCTGAAACTGACTTATAGCATACAGGGCAATTATGTAACTTCCACACAAACACTGTGCCATTACTTCATCTGTGGTCCCTGGAACCGAAATACATGCAGAGACACATCTGAGGGCCCTGTGCACCTCTGGACTTGCAGCACCAAAGCGAGCCTGGAGCCATCCTCCCGTGGACACCAAGGAATCACTACACTGATGTCTGTTTTCAGTCTCAGATGAAAGAAAAACTCACATCACCCCTTTATCTTTACCTACGTCCACGTCAACCATTCTTACATTTTGCAGTATTTTCTCCCAGATTTTTCTGTTCCTTTATATTTGTCATAAAAATGAGTTTTTCTTTTGCCTTCACCGTTTTATAGAAGAATTATTGATCTTTTTATTAAAGATAAAATTTACATATTTTTAAAAACTCAGACATCACCATGCAGTGCAGATCATTTCAGAGTTTTGCCAACTTTTCCCCATGTGTATCCACTACCTGACAAAAATGGGATTTCACCAATATACAGATCTTTAGCCTGTTATTTGAAATGCACACACTTGGATAGTTCTCCCAATGTACATTAACCTAATTCAAATTCTACTTTTAATGATTATTCAGTATTCAGGGATTTACAAGAAATGGATAATTTACTTAAGACCACCGTAACTGAAGGAGCTTTCAAAAGGTTCGCAACGCTGGAATAGCACCAACAGAATGACTTCTTGCATAAGTGCGCAAAGTTTGTGATTCACAAACATGATTTTTCACAGTTACCTCCACAATTCAAGTTCCTATATAAATATATAATCTCCCATCCATTCCCTAATCTGTCCTATCCCTTTCTGTTCCATACCCAGCCTCATTATTTGAATTGAATGATCTTAGACAAGTTACTGAACTGTGGTTTCACAATAGAAAATTTGGTATCATAATAAAATCTTCAAGCGATTGATGAGATGACTATTACTAAGTGTGGAAATCCAGTGACTCACGCATGGCAAATTGTAAACTCTCAATAAATGTCTGCATATATATACATGTTCCTGAAGAGCTGGCTCTAAAACAGATGGCATAGAATACAGAAGTAGGTTTCTTCTACCACACACACAAAAAAGGTTAAGTGACTTCTTCATGAATATGCAGTTATGAAATAAGACAAATCAGTAAGAAAGGCGGACTGTATTTTGTTACCAGTGAGAACACTCACCAGGCTCCCTGTGATGACACGTCCAAGTCATATGTGGTCCCTAAAACTGAAACACATCCAGAGAGCTCCATGAGAACTGCTGGGCCCCAGGCCACAAGCAAGTCACCCAATAATCCTGATGAAGTCACACACATACCTGCCCTGCCTGAGCTGATGCTGTGCCCCGGCTCAAAGACAGAATCATCTCCGATGCTGGTTAAGCTGCTGATGACTCCTCCACTGGAACCACTGAAACAAAAGCAAACCAGTGAGCCAGGAGTCTCTACTCAACCACGGCTTGATTCCTTTGCAGGTGCAATGTATACATTCCCATCTCATTCTGAGTTGTTTTTGCCACATATTTGAAAGGCAGACATCTTCCCTCTGTTGGTTCACTCCCCCAAAGCCTGAACAGTCAGCACCCCAGAACTCAATCTGGGCCCAACATATGGGTGGCATGGACCCAACCACTAAAGCTGTTACCTGCTGCTTTACAGGTTATAACCAGAAGCTACATTTGGTTACAAAGCTGCGATGCCACCCAGGCACTTCGATACCAGATACCTTTGCCCCAAGTGGCTAATTTTTGGGGACACACTAGCAGTGCTATCACTTTTCTGCTGAACCAGTGAGCCAGGAGTCTTATAAACGGCTTGATTCCATTAGGTGCACTGTATACATTCCATCTCTTCTGAGTATTGTTTTTGCCAATATTTGAAAGGCAGAATGTCCTCTGTATGGTTTCACTACCCAAAGCCTGAACAGTAGACCCGAAACTCAATCAGGGCCCAGCATTTGGCTGGCAGGACCAACCACTAAAGTGTTTATGTGTTTAAGGTTTTATACCCAGATGTACATTTTGGTTAAAAGCTGCGATGAGGCATTCGATAAGATACTTTGCCCAAGTGGTAATTTTTCGGAGATCACACTAGCCGTGCTATCACTTTTTGCTGGGGTCCGTGCAGTTAGATGTGGATGGACATGAGGGAGGTGAATGAGTGTTCCAGTGCAGGCAGGGTCTGCAAGGAAGTTTCCGCTGGTCACCCGGCGGGATGGCTCTACAACCACCTGAATGCAGCTCCACCTTCATTTGCATGGACACTGGACCAACACTGCGGGAGAGCATTCTAATTCATCGGGGGATTTGCTACTGCGAGGTTCAACCTTTTAGCTCAGTCCGGAACTTGGAGGTCTATGTCTTGCAAATGGGTGCCTTTTGTCATTCCTATATTCTTTAACAGTCCCCATTGAAACTATGCCTAATCAAGGGACCTGATCTATCGGCTTTCATTCTATCCTTGACCTTTACGTTCTCCTTTCTTGGTGATTACAAAGATTGAGTAGTAGGATAAGAATCCTAGCTAGGAATTCTATTGTTTCTAAGGTAAAACTAATGGCATGAAATTATCATTAGAAATATATCCATTTGTTCATGACGTAAAAAGTCAGAGCCAGGAATTTGACTGATTTTGTATAAAATGAAAGCGGACAGCTTTCCTTGCATTGTCCATTATGGATCATGAAGTCCTAGTGGTCCGTCTCCGTTCTTTTCCTCTTTACGCCTCATCCAGCGCACCCTTCGCGATGTTCCGGAACTCAGCTGGAGCTGGACTCCGGCGCTTATCCTAATGAAAGAAACAAACGTGAAACTGTGTGAATTGTTACTTTGTTTTTTTTTTTTACTTTAAGGATTGTATTTTGTCTGCTTTACTATTGAGCATAGCACAAGTTTTTGCTTTTACAGTTAAGTTTGATCAAGTAACCAGCACATTCAAATTCTATATTGAAATTACTCTTCTAGTGTACTTTCAGAATAGAGAAATCAGCCTAGCCTGTTGAAAATCCATTCAATTACTAAAATCAGCACAAAATTTATTTTTTCTCCGAGGTGGTTCAGTAAAGGATCTGTAATTCTTAGATATTACTTATTGAAGGATCTCTCAGCTTCTGGTACTCACATATTTACGGCCAATGATGTCAAATTAAAGCTGCAGAGAAAAGCAATGTGATTCAAACGCAATGATAAAGTAGATTGGCCTGGGGCCCTCCCACCGTGGCGGAGGTAATGTCCGATACTGCAGTGGGGCGAATGAGGGAATTGATATGCTAATAGCACCCTATCCCTTGGAAGAGATGGGCTTTGTGAGTTCAAGACATGGAGGGGAAATTCTCTTTAACTTCGGGACCCAGCCTATTCTGGGGGGCAGAATGAGAGAGGAGAGTTAGACGTGGGTAGTGAAATTGTACTTTGCAAGTTGTGTTCCTGGTTGGAACAGCTGCCGTTGCAGAATCTAGACAATTCTAGGTCAGAATGAAGGTACCAAGCTCCCAACCCAGTATGTCAATACTGGGGTTGAAGTTATTAACAATTCAAGCTTTCTTACACATTTGCATCCTATAGCTTCTGTTCTGATGTAACCACACAGCTCTCCAGAATTGTTACAATCAGATACCCGGAGTCAGCTGGCATTCCACAGGCACGGTACCAATCAAACCAAGGCTCAAAACGACTTGGGCTACAAGGGAAACAGCCTAGTAGCACATCTGGATACTACCACTGTCTGCAAACCAGCATCCCATTAATATGCTCGGTTCAAGCCCCAACTGCTCCGTTTCTGATCAGTTGCCCAGCTCTAATGCGCCTATGGAGGCATGGAAAATGGCCCAGTACCTTGAACTGCTGCCACCCACGTGGGAGGAAACCAGATGAGCTCGCAGCCTTAGCTGGCTTCATTCTAAATGTGGGACTGCCTTACCAATAAGTAAATATATTTAGAAAAAACACATCTGTACCCGAACAGGTAGAGACTTTCTTCTTATTCATTCAGTTAACACAGCGCAATGGACTATTCAGGATGGCATATGTCCACTATATTTAGTGTGTAAGTCATCCTGAAAACTGACTTATAGCATACAGCAGAATTATGTAACTTCCACCACAAACACTGCTGCCATTTACTTCAATCTGTGGTCCCTGGACCCGAAATACATGCAGAGGACACATCTGGAGTGGCCTGTGCACCTCCGGACTTGCCGCACCCCAAGCGAGCCTGGAGCCATCCACCCGTGGACACCAAGGGGAAATGACTACACTGATGTCTGTTTTTCAGTCTCAGATGCAATGAAAAACTCACGTCACCCTTTAAGCTTATACCTACGTCCACGTCAACCATTCTTACATTTTGCAGTATTTTCTCCCAGATTTTTCTGTTCCTTTTATAGTTGTCCTAAAAACTGAGTTTGTCTTTTGCCTGCCACCGTTTTATAGAAGATATTATTGATATTATTCATAAAGATTAAAATTAACATATTTTAAAAACTCTGACTTCACATGCCAGTGCAGATCAGTTCGAGAGTTTTGCCAACTTTTCCCCATGTGTATCCCTCCCTGACAAACAATGGGATTTTCACCCAATATACCGATCATTAGCCTGTTATTTGGAAATGGCACACACAAGGATAGATCTTCCAATGACCATTATACTAATTCAAATTTCTACTTTTAATTGCTTAGTCAGTATTCAGGGATATACATGAAATGGATAATTTACTTAAGACCACCGTAATTGAAGGAGCTTTCACAAGGTTCACAACGCTGGAATAAGCACCAACAGGATGACTTCTTGCAGATAATGTGCCGCAAAGTTTGAGATTCACAACATGAATTTTCACAGTTACCTCCACAAATTCAAGTTCCTATGTAATAATATATAATCTCCCATACCATTCCCTAATCTGTCTATCCCTTTTGACGTTCCATACCCAGCCTCATTATTTGAATTGAATGAATCTTAGACAAGTTACTGAAACTGTGGTATCACAATAGAAAAATATGGTATCTAAACAAAATCTTCAAGAGAATGATGAGATGACTGTTACTAAAGTGTGGGAAAATCCAGTGACTCATGCATGGCAAATTGTAAAACTCTCCAATAAATGTCTGCATATAATATAACTGGTCCTGAAGAGATGGCTTCTAAAAAACAGATGGGATAGAATCTAGAATAGGTTTCTTCTACCACACACAAACCAAGGTTAAGTGCCTTCTACATGAATATGCAGTTAAGAAATAAGGACACATCAGTAAGAAAGGCGGAACTGTAGTTTGTTACCAGTTGAGAACACTCACCAGGCTCCTTGTGGATGGAGACATCCAAAGTCGTATCGTGGTCCCTTAAAACTGAACCACATCCCAGAGAGCTCCATGAGAAACTGGTGGGCCCCGGGGCCACAAAGCAAGTCACCCAATAATTCCTGATGAAAGAGTCACACACATACTGCCTTGCCGGAGCTGATGCTGTGTCCGGCTCACGACAGAAGCAAACTAACTGGCTGGAGCTCCTGATGTTTGGTAATTGTTCACCTCTCATCTGTGATCGAATAATAACTCTCTCCTCTACGGAAAAGGAGATTTTCCAAAAGGGATTAGCTTTGCTTTATCATCACTAACTTAAGGTGCAGGCGAGTCATGTTATGTACTAAAATTTTTGCAAAGCTTTAAAAAGAATTATTCCCCACAAAAAGAAGGAGGAAGTGAAAACAATCTAAGTTAAAATTCTGACCAAAACTGGGCCCCGCGTGG